>NW_020230484.1:0-30417 GCF_003227715.2 Harpegnathos saltator
TGAATGATGATAATGGGCTTCTTCGCTGCGTTGAAACTGAAGCTCTTCGTTGATCGGTTGCAAGTGGTGAACGTTAAACACGTGCAATAAATGTCGCTGATTCTCGCGACAGAAAGTTGAGATAGAATGCGTTTGGATACGGTACAGGAGTTCGAATCACTGATTTGTTTTCTTAAAAACAGCTTGTTTAATAATCAACAAAAAAGGTGAGTCTCTTGCGAGAATCCGGATAGAGTGGGAGACTCCTAACTTAGGTGTAAAGAATGCGACGTTGTCTCCTCGGATCGCCTTAGCCTTAATATTTATAGTTCGCGAAAAACCAACCGTGTTCGAGCGGGATTGGTTTAATCTGAATTCACGTTCAGACTTGAGTAACGAATACGACCATCCTTCGATGTCACATGAAAGAAAACAATGTCTTGTGCTCGAGTTTTTAATCAGTATTCCATAGCATTGGATGCTATTGTTTTGACGAATGTACACGAGCTAGGCTCGGCCAACTAGGTTACATTGTTAGCTGTTCATAAGAAATGGAACAACAACAACTCGGAATGTGACATCGAAGCGTCGATATTAGCATTATTTGGAAGCACTTCTTGCAAATCACGGCATCCTCTCGAGAAACTTCCAGAAGCGTGAAATTTAGATTATCTCGAGAGTTTGTTTTATACACAGAGTTCACGCACTCGCTTCTTCCATACGAAACATACCGCCCGCCGTTGAAAGGACGTTTCAACTTATCTTAACAATGCCGAGGAGCTTTGACTTGATGCGCATTTGACCAGAAGCTCGCTTGGATCGAGCCATGGTGTACATAGACAAAAACTTCGAAGTGAACAAAATTATATATAAAGCGCGATGACAAAAAAATAAAAATTATCTATAAAATTGAGAAATAGAAGAGAGAAAAAAAACACAATAATTAACTAAAGGCAATGCTAATTTGATTTCCTTTTATAGGAATGCGCTGTTCTCCTGCGAAGACGCTTTATCGCTTTATGAACGGCATAAGACGAGTATATTTATTTATATCGCCGGTGTCAGCGGCGCACTCGATGGGGAGTAGACATAATTTTATGAGAGGTCTTCGGTATTCGGAAGTGGCGGTTCGCACCGTAACCACCCGAGCTAGTGAATCCGGTCCTGGATGGCATTGAGTTATCCGACCGAGCTCCCATTTGCAAGGGGGCAAGTTAGGATTACGCAGGAGCACCATTCGTCCAACTTGGATGTTTGGCTGTTTTAGCACGCCATTTACAGCGTTGTTGCAGCGTATTAATATACTCATTATACCATCTTTTCCAAAATACTTCGGTAATATGCCGAACTAACTGCCATCGAGAAAGACGATTTTCGTTCAGCTCGAGCGTGGATGGTTCGGGATTGGTCGTAAGCGCAGATCCGATTAAAAAATGACCCGGAGTTAGGAAATCGAAGTTATCGCATTCGTCGGATAGCGGGGCGATGGGGCGCGAGTTCAGGTACGCTTCCACGCGACATAACAAGGTTGTCATTTCTTCAAAGGTAAAAGTATAAGATTTTAGTACTCGTCGCAGGTGGTGTTTGACACTCCGCACTCCGGCCTCCAGATACCGCCGAAGTGAGGCGCAGATGGAGGAACAAAGTGCCAAGACACATTATCGCCCGCAGTTTTATTAAGTAGATTTGGATCGCGTAAAGCAGCGCGATATGCGTTCCTGAGCTCGCGGTCCGCGCCTACAAAGGTCGTGCCGTTGTCAGAATAGATTGAGCGCGGAAGTCCTCGCCGAGCGCAGAATCGCGAAAATGCATTTAAAAATGATGCGGTGGAGTAGTTAGAGACTAGCTCGAGGTGAATAGCGCGGATGGCTAAACACACGAATAATGCTATATAAGCTTTGTGTGACTTGATTCCGCGACCGGAGGAAGTTCGCACAAGTAACGGGCCAGCGTAGTCCAATCCGCAGTTGAGAAATACACGTTCTGGGGCAGAGACACGAACTGCGGGAAGATCTCCCATCAATTGGGAAGGCGTAGCGGCTCGCTCCCGTGTGCAGACGATGCAGCGGTATATGACTGCTCGGATTAGACTTCGAGCGCGAAGGATCCAAAAATCGTGTCGTAGAGTACTCAGTGTTAGCTGTAGTCCAGCATGTAACGTACGCTGATGTGCCTGATCGATAATCAAATCGACAAGTGGGTGCCGCGCTAAAAGGATGGGATGTCGGCGTGATATCGGGATTGGAGCATTTCTCAGACGTCCTCTCACCCGAACGACGCCATCGGAATCTAAGAATGGACATAGCGAATAGCTTGAACTGGTGGTTGTGACGGGTAGTCCCTTTGAAAGCGCTTTGACTTCGGCCGTAAAAACGTCATTCTGAATCGTTTTGATCCAAAATACGCGAGCCGCATGACACTCAACAGGAGAGAGCGCGAGTCGATAAGATGCTGGGGAGTCATTGTGATTCGCCAACCGACGACATCGCGAGATGAACCGGAATACATACGCTGTGACTCTGAGTAACTTAGACCAAGACGAGAAACGAGCTACGAGGTCGGAAGTTGTCGATGACCGACTGCATTGAATCGACACAACCTTCTCTTCCAATGACACATTGACGGGCGTCGTAAACAGTCGCGAGGGCTATTCCTCGGATGGCTGAGATACCATATAGGTCCCCGCCACCACAATGAATGCGCGATCAACTCGTCCCCGAGGAGTCCGCAAGAAGCACAATCAGCGGGATTATCGGAAGTGGCGATATGACGCCACTCTACATTTTTTAAGCGGCTTTGTATATCAGCGACTCGATTCGCGACGAACGTTTTCCATCGAGACGGGTGTTGGCGTAGCCAGGCTAATACCACCATGGAATCCGTCCAACAAAAGCACGGAATATGGGCTAACGATAGTGTGGCCCGAAGGAATTCCATCGTCTGGGCGAGGAGAACGGCTCCTTGTAATTCGAGGCGAGGAACACTTGTAGGAGTTAACGAAGCCACCTTAGATTTACCTATCAGAAGGCTGACTGTGACATGACCTGTCATTGTAACGACTTTCAAATAAACTGCAGCTGCGTATGCGACATTGGAAGCGTCGGAAAACCCGTGTAACTCGGCGCGACGTACTTCGGAACCGAATCCGGTCCATCGGGGAATGCGGAGCTCGCGCAGCGACGATAATGTGGTGTAGAAACGTTGCCATTGCGGGAGTAGGGAAGGAGGGAGCAGGGAATCCCAGTCGAGCCCTTCTTTCCATAATCGTTGCATGAAGATTTTTGCTGTAATTGTGACAGGAGTGACCCATCCGAGCGGGTCATACAATCGGGCTATTGCGGCTAGAACAGAACGTTTGCTTTTTGGTATGACATCGTCCAAAGTGACTGCTAATTGAAACACGTCCTGAACGGGATTCCACGTCACTCCGAGGATCTTGAGTGTTTCGTCGGAGGATAAGGATTTGGAGCAGGCAGGAGCGCAGTTTTCGGACTCAATGTTTGTTAGCAGAGAAGGCGAATTTCCGGCCCATTTTCGTAATTCAAACCCGCCGCGTAGTAACAATTGTACAAGTTCTTTGCGTGTCTGTTTTAGCGTAGGTATACTGTCGTTTCCGAATAGGACATCGTCGACATATATGTTTTCTCGTAGTATAGGCGCAGCGAGAGGGAAATGATGTCCGTCGTCGTCCGCTAACTGTTGGATCACACGGAGCGCCAAATATGGAGCGCAGGCCATGCCGTATGTGACCGTGAGTAGTTGGTATTCGATCGGCACCGCTTCATTTGCGGATTTCCACAAGATCCGTTGAAAATTTACATCGCGAGGGTCTATCAAAATTTGCCTATACATTTTTGTGACGTCCGCGGCATACACATACTTGAATTGACGCCATTTGAGAATAACGGCCGGTAGGTCCAGTTGGAGCTTTGGCCCGATGAGAAGATGATCATTTAAACTAGTGCCGTTAGAAGTAACGAATGACGCGTTGAAGACGACTCGCACGCGCGTTGTAACACTGTTGTCGCGTACCACTGGGTGATGAGGAAGATACACGCACTGTGAGAGGGACGTTGATCCGACGGGCGCGCGGCGCATATGTCCCAGCTGCTCGTATTCAGCTAGAAACTCTTTGTATTCAGCAGCTAAGGTGTCGTTTTCTTTTAATCGATGTAACAGTGAATTTAAAAGTTTCTCCGCGCGACCGCGAGAATCTCCGATGAGAATCGGGGGCGGGGTTTTTGAAAGGCAGGCGGACTATGTAGCGACCGTCCGCTGTTCGAGAATGCGAGGATCGAAAATATTCATCGCATTGCTCGTCTTCTATAGAGAGAGGAATCGGCCTTTGAATTTCCTCGTCCGCCCAAAATTGTCGAATGGCGTTTTCGAGCGACGGGAGCGTGAGACAATGGAAGACGGAGATGTCCTTTGCCGATTGACTGTCCTTCAACGTTTGTGCTGACGGACTAGTTGCGTGGTCGAGTGGACCAAAGAGAATCCATCCGAAAATGGTATTCTGAGCAATAGGCTGGGTTGCGTTACCTTTACGCAAACCTTCTAATAGAATGCTGCCATAAAGGTCAGCGCCAATAATAATATGAATCTGAACGTTGCTGAGTGGATCCGAATCAGCCCACTGCAAACCGTTTAAATGAGAACACGACGCAATGTCCGAGACGCGTTTCGGTGCGTAGGACGTGAGATTCGGTAATATGAGTGCTATGGTTGAAACAATGGTAGACGAATTACCGTGAGACGAGATTTTAATATCGGCAGCATGATGGACTGTTCCGGCGTTTAGTCCGCCTACGGCAGATACAGTCACGGACTTCCGGATTCGTTTGATTCGGAGCATCTGCGCCACGCTCTCGGAAATAAAGGTCACTTCGGATCCTTGATCGAGGAGGGCGCGGACGGTGACGGAACGACCTGATGCACAGCTGACTTTTACTATAGCTGTTGCTAACAAAACATGCGATTGAGAACGTACACGGGTTGACGTTAGAAGCGAATTAGTTTTAATCAGTGGAGGAGCGATCCGTGAATTCGTAAACCCGGCTTCGGCCTCGCAAACGGAGCCTTCGGTCTGCGTTGAAACATTTGTAATCACCGTGGCGGGAGCGCCGACGTGTAACAACGTGTGATGCTTACGATGACATTCGCGACATGAATATTGACTTTTACAATTCTTCCGATTATGCTTATCGCTTAAACAATTAAAGCACCGTCGATGCCGAGACGCGAGTTCGCGACGCTTGATCGCATTGTTTTTTACAAAAAGAGAACATGCACTGAATGGATGGTTGTCTTTACACAAAGGACATGATTTCGAGGTGGATGCAATCGCTACGTTGACCTTTTGCGTTAATCGAGAATGCGTTTTTCCTGCCGAACTTTCAGTGAGATCCTCGAGAGCCCGAGCGCGAGACGCGAGAAATGTTTTGAGCTCGTCGAAAGATGGCAGCTCGTCACTCGGTCCACTGCGGAGATTCCATGCTTTGCGCGTTGGGGAGTCGAGTTTATTTACGATAATATGCACGAGCATATCGTTCCAGAGCTGACTCCTCTGCATATTGGTTATGGCCGCGATTGTGGCAGTAACTTTATCGCAAAGCGCCGACAACTCCGAAGCCGATTCGCGCGATATTACCGGTAAATTAAGTATTGAGGTGAGATGTCCGTTCAGAATCCGTCTTTTATTCTCGAACCGAGCGGTTAATAGATTCCACGCGGTCTCGAAGTTATCGGCGGTCACTGCCAAATCTCGAATACATTCCCGCGCTCGGCCGGCAACGCATGACGTTAGAAAGTGCATTCGCGTGACGTTACTCAATTCGCGGTTTTCGATTATTAATGCGGTGAAACGGTCGCGAAACGACTCCCATGATTCGAATGAACCATCGTACGGAGGAAGGCTTATGGGAGGCAAATGATTAATCGTTGTCGCAGGTTTCGATAGTCGAATTGGAGACTGACCGAGCGAGGAGTTTGGACTTACAGGCGGCTCCAATTCTTCCAAACTCTCGGCCATGAAATCTAGCGCGCTTTGGAAGGCCTCCTCCGTGTCGTCGAAAAGCTCGTCGCGGAAATAGTCCAGTGATGCTTGAGATGCTTCGGGCACGACCTTGCAGAGTGTGGCGTGACCGTCTAGGAATCGACTCCATGAATCCTTTAGACTTGAGATTCGTGAACGCACTTTGGCAGGAGTCAGATTAGTTTTTCCGATCTTCTTAAAGTTATCGAGGGCTCGAAGGATGAGTCGGCGAAGCTGATTCTGTTTAGCAACGTGCTCATTCATGGCGATTGCTCTCTATTATTTCACCTGACCGAATCCGGCTCGAAGGACCAGTTTTATGTATCAGACGTTCCCTTCTTGCTTCGAATTGAATGATGATAATGGGCTTCTTCGCTGCGTTGAAACTGAAGCCCTTCGTTGATCGGTTGCAAGTGGTGAACGTTAGACACGTGCAATAAATGTCGCTGATTCCCTCGCGACAGAAAGTTGAGATAGAATGCGTTTGGATACGGTACAGGAGTTTCAAATCACTGGTGTTTTGGTTTTCTTAAAAACAGCTTGTTTAATAATCAACAAAAAAAAAAAGGTGAGTCTCATTCGAGAATCCGTATAGAGTGGGAGACTCCTAACTTAGTGTAAAGAATGCCGACGTTGTCTCCTTGGATCGCCTTAGCCTTAATATTTATAGTTCGCCCAAACCCAACCGTGTTCGAGCGGGATTGGTTTAATCTGAATTCACGTTCAGACTTGACGAGTAACGAATACGACCGTCCTTCGATGTCACATGAAAGAAAACAATGTCTTGTGCTCGAGTTTTTAATCAGTATTCCCATAGGCATTGGATGCTATTGTTTTGACGAATGTACACGAGCTAGGCTCGGCCAACTAGATTACATTGTTAGCTGTTCATAAGAAATGGAACAACAACAACTCGGAATGTGACATCGAAGCGTCGATATTAGCATTATTTGGAAGCACTTCTTGCAAATCACGGCATCCTCTCGAGAAACTTCCAGAAGCGTGAAATTTAGATTATCTCGAGAGTTTGTTTTGATACACAGAGTTCACGCACTCGCTTCTTCCATACGAAACATATATCAATGAATATAATTTCCATAATATTGGTTATGCTACATTTTTTGTGAAACAAGATTAATTTTAAATTTAAATAATGGAACATACACGCATATACGTTCATTGTTATTCTTTATGTTATTCTAAAAATATTTCTTGGTATATACGACAGACAAATTTCACTATTAATGTTCTGATTAACTATAGTTCTTGTTGCCTTTTATCTATCTATTTTATGTATCTATTTTGTGTATATGTATTTAACACACATGTATATGTGCACGCACATACATACACACACGCACATATCTCAACATACTGCACGTGTATGCAGGATATTTCACGAAATGAAGTATCAAGTAAAAAATATAAATGTAGATTAGGTCATGAACAAAATAATTCTTTACTATTCTATTATGCAAATAACCACGTAAAATGATATTAATTATTGAAAATTTTCTTTTTCCTTTTTTCCTGTTCCTTTTCCTGTTCGGTACTTATTGTTAACTCTTGATAACATTACTTTATATATTAATGAATATATTTATATTGAACTATATACCCAGTAAACATAAAGTATCATCGATGTTACAATGTCAGCTAAATCATATGATGTTACGTAACTGTTACTTTGTATATAATAAAGCAACTGTCATGTAACATACCATATTTAGCTGATTTAGCTGACATTGTAACATCGATGATACTTTGTGTTTACTGGGTATATGTTAGTTCTTAAGCTGTGATCTTTATTTTATATAGTTATGACATTACTTCGTTTTTATATTATACTATGTTACATTTATGCTATACTAGGTAACGATAACGATGAAGATCCAGAATATATACCTTCGGAACAAAGTTCATTAGACAACGAATCTCCACAAAACCATGTGCGAGTTGTTAACAAAACTATATCTTCTGCTTCCAGTTTTGATACTTCCAATATAAATGTTGGTACATCGGCATGTAATGATGAAACTATGTACAGAGAAAATTCTATTGCAAAATCAAGGAAACAACACTATTGCACATTTTGTATGAAGCCACAATCGCAACTTCCACGCCATTTAGAGACAGTTCATTACAATGAGCCTGAAGTTAAAAAATTTGTCACGCTGTCTAAGAAAGATCCGAAAAGAAAAGAAATAATAAATATTATTCGAAAGATGGGCGGCTTCAAATTTAACACAAATTCAGAATTGAATACTGGGAAATTAATTGTCTGCAGACGTCCAAATGAAAGAACTAAGAGGATTGCTACAGATTTTATTGCTTGGGTAAAATGCAAAAGTTTTTTTGCTAAAAGAACTATAAGACACCATTCTCGAGTTTGTCTTAAAAAAGATTTCCGAAAAAATAAGAATATCATGGTTATGGACAGAAAAATTATGGGTAGAATACATGCAATGGCTAATGAGGCTTTAAGGAAAACTGTATTTCCTGTTATGCGAGATGACGAAGTAACACGTATTATACGATATGATGAATTACTGATTTTATATGGTAACAAGATGTGTATAAAATATAAGTCGCAACATCAACATGACATGATACGTGCACGATTACGTGTTCTTGGACGTTTCCTGTTAACATTGAAGACAATAAATAAAAATATAGAAGATTTTCAGTCGCTGTATCATCCCCAGATATATGATGATTGTGTTGCTGCTATTAATATAGTTGCACAATTTGATAATGAGAAGCAACTTTATAAAACTCCTGCAGTAGCGGCGAATTTGTCAACACTTATTAAACAAATAGGAAATATTCTCATTACGCAATGCATTAAAAGACAAGACGAAGAAAAAAAGAAATTAGTTAAAGACTTTCTAAAGTTATTAGTTGTTGACATTGGTACCAGTATTAACAGAACTGTGTTCGAAACGCAATCGGCTCATAAGAGACATAAAAAGATTAATCTTCCATCGCTTCAAGATATTAAAAAATTGCACAAACATTTGGAAAAAACAAGAATTAAAGCATATGCAGCATTAAAAGAATCTTTTTCGTATGAAAAATGGATCTCTTTAGCAGAGGTGACGTTATCTTCTATTTATGTTTTCAATAGACGACGTGCAGGAGAAATCGAACGAGCATGTGTAGAAGATTTTGAAAATTATGAAAGAATAAATAAGAATATGTACAGTGATATTTATGAATCACTATCCATAGAAGATAGAAAAATTGCCGAGAGATACATTCGATTTTGCATCAGAGGAAAATTGGGACGTACAGTACCTGTATTATTGTCGAATGATCTTTTTGATTGTGTTACTTTAATATTGAAATATCATAAAGAAGCTAATGTACCGAAAAAAAATCCTTATATTTTTGGATTACCTTCGATCAACAAAGATAGGTACCGATATTTAAGAGCTTGTCCTTTAATGCGTAAATTTGCGCGGTAGTGTAATGCAAATGAGTCAACTACTTTGCGCGGTACGACACTACGAAAACATATAGCAACACATTGCATTCAATTCAATCTCAACGACGTGGATGTTTCGGACCTTGCTACATTTATGGGTCATGCTGATAAAATACATAGAGAGCACTATAGGCAACCGCAGGCAAGTAGAGATATACTCAAAATTTTTCGATATTTAGAAACTGTACCAGGGTATGTGCAAGACATAAACAATGAATCTGCATTGTCCGATGACTCTGGTAAAGAAAATACAATGGAAGACACTAATATTACTGACGAAAATAATACTACTGAAAAAGGTAATATAGTCCTACTAAACACAATATAATATGTAATATGTACATGCGTGTGTTGTCAGATCAGATTGTAATGAGATAAACTGATATGTAAATATTTTGTATTTGCTGGTTTGGTTCATTATATAAGAATGTATAAGAATATATAAGAATATATAAGAATATAATGTAAATTATAATGATATTAATATTCAAATGTATTATATTGCACTCAATGTGGTTGAGTTTAAATTATATAAAGATATATTTATTGTATTACTCAAAAAAGTTGTAATACATATCGTTTATTGTAGACATTTCATCATATAACGCAAGGGATTCCATAGAAATGAATTGTCAAAACTTAATAGATAAACGAAGTGGAAAAAGGAAACGTTGCAGTAAGTAGTTTTTCTTATCAGTTTCCAATCTATAATTAAGTATTCCAATAATACAAATTTTTTGTTTTCTTTCTACACGTATATATACTTATCTTATACTTTTGTTCCTTTTTCGCTATATTTGTACACACTTGTAATGTATTTTCCTACAATTTCTACTGAACATACATATAACTGTGATTTAATATATTTAAAAAAATAAATACAATAAAATACCACATACACTTATACGCATGAGCACACAGATACATACATGCACGCACGCATGCATACACACATTACTATTCTATAAAGCTAATACTGTTAAATATAAAATGAGTGCTCCAATAGCACCAAAAAATATTATGTTCAATTCTGGTACAAATAATATAATATGTTCTCATGTTTATTTTATTATTTCTGTAATTTTCTTTTAGTTTACTTCTAGCATCTCCTTATGGAGAAACGAAAAGGAGACGATGGACGGAAGATGAGAAAGAAGCGGCGTTACAAGCGTTTGCACAGCACATAGCGAATAATACATTGCCGTCTCTAAGCGAGATTCAAGAGATGAAGAAGATATATTATTCTCTTGCTCATTGTACTTCACCGCAAATAAAAACTTGGTTGCATAATAAACAGAAAACTATGCGGCAATAATAGCATCGGAAGAGAATTGCATACAAAATAGTTTGTCTAATTTCTTATTTAAATATCTACTCATTGTATTATTAATTTCCTTATTTAACCTAGTAAGAAATGAATAATTTTATATTGAGTCATTTATCTCTCTCTCTCTTTCTCTCTCTCTCTCTCTCTCTCTCTCTCTCTCCCCTCTCTCTCTCTCTCTCACTCTCTTCCTCTTTGTCACAATCACACACACACACACACATACACACATACGTGCGTGCGCGCGCGCATTCCATATGTTTGTTTTATTCCGTATCTTCCATATAAATATTATTCTGGTTCATCATATTTATGTCAGACATATGTCGATGTGTGAATATCTAAAATAAAAAAAGATTTAAATTTCTTTATAGTGCTTCCAACAGGAAATATTTGTTATAATAAATTTGCGTTTTTATCTTTATGCTTATTATTAATTACCGGAAGTCAATCATAGAAAATAAAATGTGTTCGGGGTCATATCGTGCACAGCAGTTTTCTAGAAGAATTCAAATATTCTTCTAGCCTTGACATCACGAAGCTTGCGCGTGATCTATGCGTGCTCGGTTAGCGGGGATCTCGTCGCCGAACGTTGAGCCACGGGATCCCCGGCGAGGAACGCTCGAAACAATGTTTATTGCCGCATATTTGCCGTGTATGTCGGGCAGACTCCGAGCATGCGATCACGGCGTGTTACAGCCAACGAATTACAGCCAATCCTTATCTGCCAGCTCGAGCTGAAAAAAGGATATAATTGAGACCGAGATTTCATCGATCTCTCTGCGCTTTTGGGTTTTCTACCGAGCGGCCTTTGGTTCCGATTGCAACAGGCGAGCGCGATCTTCACTGAATTTTCGGTTAACACGATCGGTGTTATTACTTCATCGTGGCATTCGGTGCCCTCGGTTGCAATTCGAGGAAGTAGCGCTGCGTTCTTCGTGTCTGGGTAGAGCTCCGCTCTTCGATGCTCGATCGTGTACCGCTCTACTGGTACCGCGAGCACTCGCCGCGTTTAACGCATTACTTTGCATTACTTTGCATGGATTGGATTGCCCGATTTGCAATTGTCTCCATTTTCCGAGCGCCGTCGGCAAACGTAGCGGTCGAGCGCGCAGCTTATGGCAGGATACTATGTCCGCCGGTCTAAAGAGAAGACCACGTCGCTCGGACGACAAATCTACGCTTGTAAGTCCGCGTATTACAGCCGAATAAGACGCTTCAAGACTTCCGCGCGATCGGCCGATTGCTCACCGACGTATACGGCTATTTCGTTGTATAATAGAATAAACTTATTTTGTGTGTCGTCATACTCGCTCGGCTTCTCTGCACTCCTATTCCTATAGCGATTCAGATCGCGTACTGGCGCCCTTTGCGCACCGCGCTGTGCGATACCGCGCGATCGCCGTCGGCTGAACCCGACGGGAACAAAATGTTTGGTTAAAAAAGTAAAAACTAAAAAAATACTTCACATTTTTTATTCATTAACCTTATCTTCATCTTATATTTTCTTTACATTTACCTTATACTTTCTTACATTTGTTTCAATAAAAGAATAAAATAAATAGAAACAAAATGTATAAAAATATATACATATTTGCGAATAAATGCGCAAAAAGAATATTTACCCTAAAAATATGTTGTGCAATTATATATATGTACATTCATGTAAATGGAAATGAAAAATAATGAAAAAAAGCAAGATTTTAACTCGTGCCACGCAACGCTACATAAGTGTACTAGACCATTGCTTTACAACCTTAGCTGTTCATTAGCAACTGGTTTTTACTACTCACAAGGGACATTCGGCAACGCGGAAATTCAAAAAAATCTGAAACTCTGCATAATTGTAGAGCAGATATACCTAATAACAAAACAATTTTCCGTTGGTGCCCAAAAACGGTTTTAAGGGTGGAAACAACCCCTTGAACAAAGTTGATTTTTGTCTTTCTAAGCGAATATTATCGAAACTATTAAAGATATGAAAAAATGTTTTAGACAAAAGTTTTATGGTTTTAAAAGTACTTTATTATGCTATATTTAGATTTTTTAAAAATGTAAAATTGTATATAAAATACCCCCCCTCCTTCTCTTTTTTCAAATTGTTAAAATCAATTGTCCAACCAAAATAAAGCTTATTTTATGACAAATTCAACCATATATAATAACATTATGTTTGGAAAAGGCAATATTGAAAAAAAAATTAAACATGCTCTTATATGTATGCTACGCGTACCAAACTTAAGGATTCGCTACTTGACGATGGCATTTCTTTCTTCCTCAAATCTTCCTCATAATTGCAAACTGTAAAAGATAAGGAAGGAAGAAGATAGAAAATCTAAAAAAGCAATAAAGTTGATGTTAAGAAGTAAGTTGAAGAAGAACAGCATGATAAGGAGGACGCAGAGTGTATATAACCCTAATATAGATAATCTTTTAAATTCAATTGTAAAGAACAAATAAGGAAATGAATGATATGAAGAAAAAAGGAGAACACACACGAATTTAATAATGAAAAACATAATTTATAAATTTATTCAGTGTACATTTGTGTGTATGTGTTTTGCTTCATTCAGTATATAGGTTTTATTAATTAGGTAGTCGATATAGATATTCGAGTGAAAGATATCTTATATTTTGGTATGGATTATAATATATACAAATTTTACAGGAATTGAGGACAGTAAAATATTATTTATTCTATATAATTATTACAATAATGATATTGCTCAAAGAAATGTTCAAAACAAAAATATTGCTTGCACCATGCACAACGTATAAAAGCCATTTTACCACAAATGCTACATTTTGGTATACGTTTTTCTTCTTTAAAATAACAATAATCGATTGGATTATGAAATTTTTCAGGCCGTGTTGATAAATAACCACTTTTATACCAGCTATATCTAAATAAATTTCGAAATCTTGGAGAAGACAGTTGATTGTGTGTTAAAGATTGCAATTTTATTATGTTATTACGTAAATGTAAATTTATGTCATAATTATTTATAATAACACTATCAGAAAGGCTTCGAACAAAATTTTTCCAGATTCTGAAACCAAAAACATCTAATGGCTGTATAAAAGCAGTTGTTTTTTTTGGTATTGTTAGAATATTTACATGTTTGTCTTTTGGTACAAGTTCTCCCAATTGGTTCGGACAATGTCCTGTCCATGAATCAAGCAGTAGTATACTTTTCTCTCCAGTGTTTGGTAGATACACTTCTTGGAACCAATTTTTGAAATGTTCAGTTGTCAATTTCCCTGATTTTGAAGCCGCAATGTAAATATTCACTGGTCTAAAAAGAGTTTGTTCTACTTGTGGTCCAAAAACACCAGTAGATTCTTTTAATACTATATACAAAGGCGAAAGGAGATGTCCATCTGCAGATATAATAGGCATAATGGTGTAGCTATGAGTCATAGCAGATAAAGATTGGATAGTAGCTCCAACTGTCTTCACTCCTACATTAGCTAATGTTCTTCCTGCATGTATTTCTAAATTAAAGCCACTTTCGTCCGCATTATAAGTTGATTCAGCACCGATTACATTAATATGTGGCTTTACTGTATTTACAAATTCCTCAGCGTTTTGACGTATAGTTAGATCAGTTAAATGAGAAGACCGCGTTTTAAATGCAGTTATTTTACATGATGTAATACGATGTGCCTTTTTAAAATTCCATATCCACCAATTTCCTGCTTTAAATGAAGAAAAATCCACTTGTTCCTTTGCTTCTAGTGCCCATTTTCGCAGATTTATATCATGAATAATAAGTCCTCTATTAACAGCTTCTTGGAATTTTATAAGAACATATTCAGCAATAACTAACCCGAGCCCATATCAGGTAACATAGGGCATCCTGTTGACCACGCTCCTTATCACATCCGGCGGCGCGCCGAGATGTCTCGATGCCCCGTCAGCATCACGCCACTCAGTCCCACTCTGAAAAACCTTGAACGCTCCTACTCTGGATCCCTCTCGTATAATCCCATTACTCCTACCATATAGCCTACCCCACTCTTGAGCTCCATTGTCCGGACCGAACGAGGCCCCGGGAGCAGCTCCCACCGCAGAGTCGACATCGGAAGTTCATACAGTACAGACGTGCCTCTTAGGAGTGCCTCCAAGACATCTTTGTTAATTTGACGCAAAGAGGAAAAGTGTCTCTGAGCGACCGTGCCACCACGGACAACGGTCGTCTCGCATAAGAGCCTCTTCCTACGCTCCTTCAGAGCCTTTGCCTTGTGCTATTCAAAATCTGGAAGATTTCTTAGGAAACTTGCCAGAACATCCACGGTGTTTTATAATACTCAAAGTGTGCGGATAAGTCGACTCCCCGCTCGAGTTGTGCCGTGGCTAGAGTGGTCCCAAAAGTTTTGAGAGTATTCTGGAATAAAAAAGCCTGTTCTTTGAGATTTCTCTGCAAAAGTCTGAGCTACTGAAATAAATAATAAGTATATAATATTTTAATGCACAACACTCACATACACCGCGTTTCGCGCAAGTGAAATACAATCGCGATCTAAGCCTTAGGAACATTGTTACGCGAGTGAACCAGTGACGTTTCATCATACGCCAAGTCGAATTATTTAACAGATACCATAGCGTCACGCTGAAATTTTCGTTCATGTCGGTTCGTAACTGCCTTGCATAAGGATCATTCATTATAATCCGAATAGTGTATTATCTACGTTTAGTTTGTCAAACCGCACTTAGAATTTCGTTCCGATTTACTTAGGATACGCTATACAAGCTAGGATATATATAAAGAGAGAGAGAGACAATCTTCAGATTCTTCTTTCTTTTCTAAATCGTGATTACGAAACCCCAGTATCTGTCAACGCAGTGAACTACGCTCACACACTTATTATTCCCTTCCCATTCCTCCTTGCGGGCGCATGACAACGGTGCATAGCACAGGGTCACGCGCGCACGGCATCGGTGCCAAGCACAGGGCCGTGTTAGTATAGTCAGAATCCATATCAGCAGTGGCATCCCACCACTCTGACATCGTCTCCAGGCGAACTCCTTACGCCGGAGACTCTGCTTTGAAAATCTGCTTACTCCCACCTCCTAGGCCTTCACCTCGTTAATAGACATTGAATAAAATAAAAATTACAATTATCTCGTAACAAGGACTCACAGAGACGTTCCTTCATGTTAGCCTTCTATCTATCTCTCTCATTAGCTATTTTAGTTATAAGACATTTATATGCCTTTATAATTTCATGTATAATTATGTACTTGATATAATATTCCCACTGTTTTCACTGTAACCTGCACTTGCACATATAAAATATACCGCGTTCTGCTATTACCATTATCCATAAAGACTATTCTATATTAAACAATTAAGTTACTAAGGTTTCAGATTAATAATACTTTTACAATCTCATTGTTTATTTAGACGAAAGTATATTCTTAATAACGATAAGATCTTGACATTATCCATTATAAAAGCTGGAATAATATAAATCATTTCATGAAGTGCATCCTACCCCACCCACATATATATATGTTTACGCATTTATTGTATTGTAATTGATTTTATTGTGTATGTGTAGACGTGTGGCATTGCATCGGCATACGCCTTAAATACCTCACTGTATTACTTGCTATTGTATAATTCCATTAAAATCACCGATTCTCGTGTACAGCGAACATATGCCATTGCATCGGCATACAATCCTTCAATATTTTCTACTAAGCATTTTAATTTTATGCTGCATCCTTGTTTTATCGGCAGCCTTTTTCCTCTTATTCGAGCATTTTCTTGAAAGGAAGATATTAAGCATTCATAAATCTTTGTCCTTTTTATTCAGTTATTTAAATCAATTGGTGCCATAACATCTCTTGCCAGAGGAATTTATAGTGCATTAACCATTAAATCTGAATCTTACATTATTAAGCATAGATCTTGCCCACCTTTAGGGAAGCGCCTTACTGGAGCTACCCGCCTCTATCCTTGTCCAGACTGAGGAGCGCCTTACGGGTGCCTCTCGGCTCAAGCATTCTATGCATCCCGTCCAACTCATAAGACCACCTCTTTTCCCATTAAGATCAGGAAATTTAACTTGTGAATTAATAACCTGTACAGTGCTTAGCATCCTTCAATCTCAGGGCGCAGCTGACAGCCGCCACCCGCCTCAATTATCCTTCTCCTACAACCCGCATAACCTAACCCTGCCAAACCATTGGCAGTAAGCATTAATTATTAGTACTTTTATAGTACTCTGGCAACGGATAACTAAAATCACAAGAGTCCTTTTCACTCAATAATTAATTTTATCAATTGCTATTTTAACTTGTCCGACCAAAAATGTTATTCTTAAACTCAATCCGTTAGATGCCAAATAAACATCGCGGGGGCGTTAAACAGAAGGCAAGGCAGTTACGTAAGGAAGCTTGCCGACGAGCGGCCCTGTTGTCTCAACACATGGACCCCACCAAACCCCGTATAATACAAGATATCACGGGGCACGATCTAGTTCCTCCATCGTACATCAAGTTTTTATTACAAAACAGACAGATAAGCACATTTAAATACGCTCCACGTCCATTACATTCCACACAAAGACACTTCATTCCGGATTCGCATTCTTTACCAAGCTCTTACAGGGCTCACACGCGCAACCCTCGGCTGGTTAAACAGCGTTCGACGACAGAAACTCTAGACATAGAATTGATAGATTTAACACAGGACGACACTTTCAACAACAAGACAGCCACCTACATTTACCAACTGGAGTCCTATTCTCTCACTGAAACTCCTCGCAAATTACCGTACCACCTTCATTACTTCCACCAGGCAGGATAACTGTACATTCTCTCAACACTTCATTGTAACTCATTACCAGCAGCTATATAATGTAAACCACATTTGTATTCATTAACTATAAGTATTATCACTCATTTATATTACACTTTTAACTATCATATTGTCTCATTGTTAAATAAACAATTGTTTAGTCTCTATTCCTATCAATAGCCATAATCTTTATATCACCTATAATCACCATATTTCCCCCTTTCACCATCTGTCCGGAAAAGCTCTCGGCATCCCAGGCAGTGCCGGTGTAAGCAGGTAGGCCTAAATAAATAGAGAGCAGGCGGATCACGATCCCTAGGGAGACGCGAGACGTTACACAACAACAACTTTTGGTGGCAGCGGTGGGATAGGCCAAAATTTCGGAATAGGGGGAACATTTTACGTTTCTTACACAACCTCTTAGGAGCATCCTCTTGTTTACCGTTGTTCCTAGCCTTATCCCTAGAATAGGTTGATAACCTTTTGTATATACTTAGAACGTTCTTCTTTTAGGAGTTAGAATTTTCTTACAACCCTCGTACATTTAGGTGAAACTCGTGGGGTTTCTCGAACTCTTAGGAGCATTTCTTTTGCATAATATAGTTCGTAGTTTCATTTTGCAATGGCATATCATACGCGTTCAAATAAATCTTTGTCCGGGACGGACAAGTCGCAATCAGAATCAGAAGAACAGGGACAGGCCCTGACAGCGATCGAGGTAGACATTCTTACCAAACGCATGGGCGAAAAGGAGAAAATTATACGTGAACAAAGCGAAGCCCTTCAGGCGCAACAGCTAGATTTAGAAAGACGACAAGCAAAAATTGAAGCACGGGAATCGACACATCTAAGCTCTCCTACCGACATATTAAATTTAGTCAAACTAATAGAAATCATGCAACGGGATTTAGCGAGTCTCAGAGAAATACCCTCACACATACAGCATTTAGATAGGCAAGTAGCTTCCTTGCAAAGCGAACACATTAACGCACGCACTCCACAAGTAAGTCCTCGACAGGCATCTCCGCGTCATCACGAACCAACCACGTGCCCTCCTCCTCCAAATTCACCTGTCGATGCCCCATTTATTCGTTTGAAAGATATAGCTGATTCAATTCCTAAGTACGATGGACAACGGATGTCCGTATTCCAATTTTGTAAAACATGCGAGAGAGCATTCGATTTAATACCCACGTCACACGAACCTTACCTATGTCAACTAATTTTAAGTAAACTGCAAGGACACGCATACACTGCTGTAGAAGGCTCACGTTATGATAGCGTCGCGGAATTATTGCAAAAATTAAAATTAATATTCGGGCCAAATAAATCTCTCAATCAATATAGAGGCGAATTAGGCAATGCGTATATGAAGCCTCAAGAATCAATTTTTGATTATATCGCGCGGATAAAAGAATTACGCACAGCCATTTTAGACTGTGAATTAGTACAAAACCGACATTTAGACAGATGGATAATCGACACTGTAGACAGGGACACATTAGAGAGTTTTGTCAATGGCCTACCGTCTGATTTACTAATTCGGGTTAAACTCGAGGGATACGAAGACTTAGAGGAGGCCTTTACTAAAGCCATACAATTATCTAAAACACTAGAGACTGAGACAAGTAGGCGCAAATCTTCTTTTCCAAATCGACCACTCCCTTTAGCGCGACAGGACACAAACTCCTTCAATTCGAGCCCTCAATTTAACCCCTCCTATCAAAACAATCAACCTCGCCAAATACTGCAGCGATCACCAATCCCCTTCGTGAAACCTCTGATTCCAGGGCAACCAGGTCCCAATGCCCCTTCACTTATTCTATGTCGCTATTGCAAGGCCCCCGGACACATAATGTCCGAGTGCCGTAAATTAGCTTATAGGCGGTCACTAGAGAATACAAGCACGCCCGCGCAAGCCGCCGCTCCGGAAAACGCGACCCGTGTCCCGGTCCAGAGCGATGCCCGCCGCGACACGGAACAGACAGGGCGTCCTATTCAAAAGTTGGTTCAATTTCAGGAGGAACCCGGAACCTCCAACGCATAAATTTAAATACAATCTCAGGAGACGTCCCGAACGTCATGCTTTCGTCGCCGAATCTTAACAAAACTGCTCTTTTTATGATCGACTCAGGATCCGCCGTGAACTTAATTCGACGCGATCTTTTAGACTCTGGCGTGCACGTAAATAATGACGTACAATTGACTCTACAAGGCATCTCACCTAAACCGATAATTACCATGGGATGTCTACAAATTACAATTCTCGGGAAACTTACTAACTTCCACGTGCTGCCAGATGAATTTCCTTTTAGAGAACACGGAATCTTAGGAAACGAGTTCTTTAAACAACACAACGCAAGTATCGATTATCACAATAAACGCGTCCGGTGCGAACAAATTAGCATACCTTTCATAGAGGAAGAATCCTTTGTGATACAACCACGTACCGTCGCTCCTTTCCACGTCATTATTTCTAACCCTGAGAAATCCAGTGGTTATATTCCTCTCCTGAATGTTGCACAGGGAGTTTATTTAGGAAACGCCCTTATTTCTAATTCTAATGGCAAAGGCCATCTTCCTATATTCAACACCACAGAATACAGACACACTATTCCAATTCCGGTAACGGAACTTCAAGATTACGGTACACCGGATATCGCGGAAATCTCTCACCTAGGTATAGATTTACTCCGCGATGCAGATGCTACAGGTCCTCTTGGTGCCGTACATCAGGTTCCTAATTCCGATCTCGTTTCTTCTACTCTTTTACACACTCCGGATACGCAATCGAGCGAACGTTTAGGCACGTCACCCGGCTGCGGTGCCGATGATATTTTAGAATGTCGCACGGCCTCAGGTCCTCTTAAACGCACACGTACACCGGATACCACGGGAAGGTCGTACTCAGGTACTGACGCGATCCGCGGTGCTGACGCCTCTTGCAGACAGGCGAATGCTACAGGTCCTCTAGAACACACATCCTCACAAGTTAAACACTTTAAATCTCGTTTTAATTTCGTGAATCAAATAAACACAACGGATACACAGTCAGAACCTTGCTTAGGAACGGTAAATGTCTGTGGTACCGGCGATACCTTAGGGCATCCCTCGGTCTCTGGTCCTCTGTCTCATGCACACCGCCCACTCAATTCCAATTCCTGTAATAATTATTCTCACTGTTTATCGGATACGCACGCGACTAGTAACTTAGGTACAATCGTTTGCGGTGCTGTTGATGTACTAGAGTCTGATACGGCCGCTGGTCCTCTTTCATCTCGCAACGCGCGAATTTTGCAACTACTACGTCTCTCTCATCTCAATCGCGAAGAAGCACGGAATATTGAGAAACTAGTATTAAATCACGCTGATAAGTTCCACATTCCCGGTGAAACCTTAGGGATTACCAACGCCGCGCATCATTACATAGTTACAACAGACAATGCCCCGGTTCACGTAAAACAATACAGATTCCCTCCCGTCCATAAAGAAGAGGTAGACAAGCAGGTGACCGATTTACTAAAAAATAATATTATCGAACACTCTACTTCCCCTTATAACTCTCCCTTGTGGATAGTTCCTAAGAAACCAGATTCGAATGGAAACAAACGATGGCGCATGGTAATAGACTATCGCCTGTTAAACGAAAAAACTATAGGAGACGCTTATCCTCTTCCGAATATTACTGATATTCTAGATCAACTCGGTAGTGCAAAATACTTCTCTGTTCTTGATTTAGCGTCAGGTTTCCACCAAATCCCTATGTCTTCTGAAGACGCTCCCAAAACCGCCTTTTCTACTCCTTACGGGCACTATCAATTTAAGAGAATGCCATTCGGTCTTAAGAATGCGCCCGCAACCTTTCAACGGCTGATGGACAATGTACTATCAGGCCTTCAAGGCAACGAATTATTCGTTTATATGGACGACATTGTTATTTACGCTAATTCCTTGCATGAACACGAAATCAAATTCAATAAACTAATGAATAGATTACAAAAGGCAAATTTGAAACTACAACCTGACAAATGCGAATTTCTACGCCGAGAGGTAGCAAACTTAGGCCACATAATAGGATCCGACGGTGTTCGACCGGATCCGGAAAAGATAAAATCTATAAAAGAATTCCCTACCCCGCGCACTCAAAAGCAAATTAAGCAATTTCTCGGATTGGCCGGATACTATCGACGATTTATACCTGATTTCTCGAAAACTGCTAAACCTTTAACGGATTTATTGAAGAAAGATAAGGAATATATATGGCGCCCAATTCAACAACACGCGTTCAACATCCTTCGAGAATCCTTGTGCTCGCATCCTGTACTCCAATATCCAGATTTCACAAAACCTTTTAATCTTACAACTGATGCGTCTGGCTACGCCATCGGAGGCATTCTTAGTCAAGGTTCTATCGGACAGGATCTTCCTATTGCTTACACTTCACGCGTCTTGAACCCCGCGGAACAAAATTATTCTACCATTGAAAAGGAATGTTTAGCCATCGTATACTGTGTTCAATATTTCAGACCCTATTTGTATGGGCAAAAATTTAAGATAGTCACCGACCATAAACCACTTATGTGGCTTCAGTCGATAAAAGATCCTTCATCCAGATTATGGAAGTGGAAAACGAAACTCGCTGAATATGAATATGAAATACAGTACAAAAAAGGGAATTTGAACAGCAATGCTGATGCCCTTTCACGAAATCCTATTGTTATCACTCTACCCTTGAATTTTAACAACGAAGACTCCAATGAATCACTTTTTACATTTCCCCCGGAGCAACAAAATCCTAATACTAATGAGAGTATACATCCTTCATCATCCCGAGACACACCTGACCCTGTACCAGTTATAGAACCACCCAGGGTACACACTCCTGTTACACTACAAAATACCCACGTCATACCAGAAATCGACACTGACGACGAATCTTTATTATCGGACCATCTGGACGACAGCTCTGACTCTAGCGAAGAAATATTTGATGCCCTCTCCATACCCGCCGAAATAGGCGACATCGTAAGAAATCCTACCCTATTAAAAGTTAAACTCACTCGAGATTCCCTGATGTCACAAAAGGACAATCACGTAGTGTTTATAAAAGGTGACGGTACACCTTTCGATAATGGTTCAAACGAGTACGAGAAAACAAACAAACTGCCAAGCTATACCAATATTATCCTTGAAAGAGCTAAAGTAAACTCTATAGGGAAAAATGTTCTCATATCTTTACCAGTAAAGCTAGATGACAGAATAATGATAGAGCACGAGAACATAAAGAATTGTATAAAATCTCTTGTAGATGTAGTGAACGAAATGCAACTAAAATCTTTTTCTATCAGACGAACACATTATTTAGACGCGATCCCTTGGGATTATGTGCAACGACAAATTTTGAAACACTTTGAAGATACATCCTTGCGAATTACAATATGCGAAGGAGTAATACAGACACCCAAGTTAGAAGATAGGGAAAATTTAATTCTGGAAAATCACGCGAGCGCTTTAGGCGGACACAAAGGTGTCACCAAGACTTACAACAGGCTACGAATGTCATACTATTGGAATACGATGAAAAGGGACGTACAAGCTTTTATTCAACAATGTCGTACATGCCAACTTAAGAAACTTACCCGCGTAAAGATCAAGCAACCTATGGTCATCACCGACACTCCTGGTGCTGCCTTTGACAAAATTTCCATGGACATTATGGGTCCTTTGCCTATTACTATACGGGAAATTCTTATATCCTTACTATCCAAGACCTCCTCACTAAATACTCTCTTGCCATACCTCTTGCTGAAACTACATCACTTACAATAGCTGACGCGTTTGTCAAACATTTCATTTGTATTTACGGAGCGCCGCGAGCTCTTCTAACCGATCAAGGTTCCTAACTTTCCTAACTTCCCTAATGAAAAATATTGCCAGAAAATTTGGGATACAACAATACAAAACAACCGCCTATCATCCACAATCCAACGGATCAATTGAACGATCGCATCATGTGCTAATGGAATATCTCAAAACGCAAATCACTCGCGACACCAACTGGGATGAACACTTACATTTAGCAATGTTTTCATATAATACAAGTATCCACGAAAGTACTAAATATTCACCTTTTGAATTAATTTTTGGTAAAATACCTAGGCTTCCTTCCTCTTATGTTCCTATTGAAGATTACTCTGAGCCAACCTACGCCTCTTACCTCACTGACCTTTTTAACAGACTTCAAGACACACAACTAGAGGCTAGAGAAAATCTAACTAAGTCAAAAGAGAGAAATAAATATTACTATGATAAGCGCCAGAAACCCTGGAATTTTAGGGAAGGAGACTCAGTCTTTTTATTGAAAGAACCTAATAAAGGAAAACTCAGCGATCAATACACAGGCCCTTACAAAATTATACAAATACTCCCTAATAATAATGTTAAGATACTTTATAAAAATCATTTTAGAATCGTGCATGCGGACAAACTCAAGGTTTCGCACATTGACCCGGGATGAATACTAATATATTGCATCTGTTTCAGGATGCATTGGATACGAGATAAACCTAGGTGCGCTCAGAAAGCACCAAGGAACCACAGCAGTTACCCAACCTCCGCATACCTGTGTGCCTTAGGGCAAAAGGATATTCTAACTCCCTCCTCAACATCATACTATGCTCATCCTGCTATTACACCGCCAATCCTACTGTCAATGACGATTATTACACATTTGCTATTCTACACGCTTTTGTTGATGGACAAGAATATGAACTCGAAATATGTCACATGTGCTTTGCCCCCATAATAGAGACACAGCCAATCCTAAACTGCTATTATTGCACAAGAGCTTACAATCACTTGCTAGAATTACTGCGACAACGCGGTAAAACACTCGACGATCTTGAAGATCCCATAGTTCTCCAACATTCACTACGTACCTATTGAACCATATTACGACCAATCCCAACCCACAAAACCTAACAAAATCATAATGTGTACATGCAAAACCTTTAAACAAAAGGTACACCCCTTATTAACCTTGTTCTCGGGAATATATACAAGCCAGTGTATGACTACGGTCGCACACACTAATTACAACGGAACCACCGTTTACTGTACCCCCTGCTACTCCAACCTAAAGTTTCCACTCGGCTATTCGTACGGCACATTTCACGGTTTTGTAGAAGGCAGGCCAAACCCTCACCATTGCTCGCGTTGTCAAACACTAATCACCAAATTGAAACCTGTCACTCAATGTGCCGATTGTTCATCTAAATATTTAGAAGTAATCTCCGGATTGCGCATACAAGGCTTCGATTTAAATAACTTATCTCACTTGTGCTATGATCATATAAGAAATCTTATTGTAAACTTAGTAATAATTGAAAACGACGCACCCAGAACTATTATACATCCGCTTTCCATAGCTTAGCTTATAAGATATCCTATTCTACAATATACTATTTCTTTTATACTACATCTTTTACATACCTATCATGTGCATTCATAAGCGGTTTACATATAAGCCACACGCGCTTATACATATATACTCTAGAATTACTATTAGTATGTGCATGACTGGACGAGGATATTCTTCCAACAGTACAGGATGTTTCTATTGCGAAAAATGTCACATGGAAAATAAAAGTCCTTATGACGCAAAATTGTCTCATTTTCATGGATTTATTGACGGCAGAGGTTGTGTGGCAGCATGCCAAGTCTGCGAAAAGATAATGATCAAATTTCGTCCCGTCATGGACTGCGTTGAATGTTTTACCAGCTACTTATTAGCTATAGGAAATCTACTTAACCAAGGGCATGAGCTCGCTGATATACGATTACTCGTGTTCGACGTCATACGTGATCGCTTACTAATACTAGAATTATGGCCCAGCGAACGGGAATTCTTAATTAACGATGAATATATCGAGCAATTGTAATAGCCTCGTTTTAGCGCTCATATATATTAACCCAATCCACATATACCACAATATCCATGTATTATTATAGTAACGCCGACAAAAGCTTAGGCCACTCGACGTGCATTATATACACTTATTACATTAATCATTGAAAGCGTTTATATACTTACCCAATTTTACTTTTCTCCTGCGAAATACATATTTTATCTTTTGCTTTACAGACTATGCTACTACTACTTTTATTCGTATTCGTAACTACATCGCATGCTTTGATCGGATTCGATTGCGGAGGACAATCTTTGAATATAACAACAGTCTCCCTGCTAGAGGCTGGAGCGTGCGACATACAAGTAAAAACTACAAACAATACAAACGTTCATATACAGCTATTACAGCTGTCTGAATATAATTATGCCGAAGTTAAACAATGTAAAATCGAGATCAAGCGTACGATCTATCATTGCGGTATGCACTCTCATATATCCGTGGTGCACAACGGGCACGGTGAATACTTACAATATGTGACTAGTGATCGGTGCAACCATATGCAGAAGGACGGAGTCGCCGTCCTAGGAAACAACAACGTCATCTCCGGACTCAAACCGAACTCTACGGAGAGCTACAGCATCACCCTGGCAGGAGAAATAGGAGTCGATGGCCACTGCAAGGGCATCCCCTACTCCGACCCTTACGGCTCATGGACCGACGTCGTTGTCCAGGGAGTCGCTACCATATCTCTACGATCCTCTTATGTACCAGTTCATATCAACACGGGGAAAATTCATCTTAAGTCAGGAACCATTTGCACCCTGAGCGACGGACACTGCGTCGACTCAGAACATGGCTACACGTACTGGCAGCCAATGCCTACATCCAGCTGCGATTTTCATCAGTACGACATCCTATACGAGGGACAAGCTATAAAAATTCAGGAGGACTCTATCAATCAAAGGGGCGACATCCCGATTGTCAATCCCTCCACCGTTTATTCTCTCACCACACAGGACATCACGTTCGCACTAACTACCACTAAGGCTCGACAACTCTGCGGATATACAATCCTACAGACCGAGCATCCCAAGCTTTTTATCGTAGAAACTACTAAAGGAGATACTGTCAAGCCACGAGGAAGCGTCCCTGTGGATAATCTGGACATCTTCTCGTACGTCAATTCCAAATTTGTATACGTAGAGAAACACGTGCGTAGCCAAATCATCAGCCTTTATTACAACGTCATGAAGCAGAGGTGTGACCTAGAGCAGGAAGTTCTTAAAAATACACTGTCTCTGGCAACTCTTCTACCCGACGAGTTCGCCTATCGGTTAATGAAAGGTCCAGGATACATGGCCGTTACAGCAGGCGAAGCAATTCATGTCATCCAGTGCATCCCAGTCGAAGTAAAGATCAGGAGAACTAAAGACTGCTACGCCGAACTTCCAGTCACTGTTAGGAACTCATCAATGTTCCTCACACCAAAATCTCATGTGCTCACTAAATATGGCACATTAAGAGAATGTAGTTATCAACTACCAACCTTATACCGTCTAGAGGACACTTGGGTACAGTTTACACCCGAACCTCACGAACGTCTTTCTCCACCACAACGCCTGCAGCCTACCACTACTATATCTTGGAAATATTTAACACCAGGACCTCTAGCAGTAAGCGGTATTTACTCGCAACAGGACATCGACAAGCTGAGGGACCACATCATGTTCCCCGCCGAAAAGCCTGCCCTCTTGAATTCTGTCGCTAGAGGAATTACCGGTCACACTACAGGGGACGGATCCGCCTCGTTGTATAATCTACTGAACGAGGAAGATCTTAACAAAATTGCTGAAAGTACTGCCTCAAAAATCTGGGAAGGATTCGTCGCTTTTGGCTCTGCAACCGCAGGAGTATTTGGCATCTTCATCATCATCCGCATAATAAAATTACTCATCGATACTGCCCTCCATGGATACGCCCTTCATACGGCGTACGGATGCAGCCTTCACCTTTTAGGAGCCTTATGGAGCTCCTTGACTCACCTCCTGCTGCACCTGGCTCATCGGCCACCTAGACGTGCCAACAAAGCAACAGTCGATTCTTCAACTAACACACCACTTCAACAACCCACCCCAGTCGAGCAACAGCCTCAACCACTTCCAAGGTCAACACCTAGACCAGCCGCACCTCCACATCACCTCATCGAAGAGGGACCGCACACATCCATCGCCTACAGAGAACTCAACGAACGCCTAAACCAGGTAGTCGTTCACGATCAAATTCCTAACAAAAGTTTCGGAAGTTTGCTCTTAAAAGGGGGGAGGTGTAACGTCCTGCGACGTTCTCTCCACCATATCATTTTTTCGCCTCTACATTAAAAGGCCAGCGAGACATATAGGTAGATTCAACCATAGAGGGTAATTGTTACTATTAAAATTTATCGATAAAAGTTCATATCTTTTAAAATAATAATAATTTTAGAAAATCGCGCGGTGCGATTTAAGGCTCCTTCAAAGTATTACAAATTATGTCCTAATAAAATTTCTGTAAAATCGATAGTTTAGAAGTTATGGCTATTTGAATGTCTCGACCAATCAGGAAAAGGCATGTTTTTCTCAGTAACTATAAGGCCTAGAAGAAAAATCTTAATTGCTAACAATAGCATTAAAAGACCTCTATTTAACGACCATATTAACATTTTGAAAAACATTAACAATTAATAAGAAACCAACAATGTTACTTACCAGTAGACTTCAGAAAATTCTAAAATTCATACGCAGGGACTATTGGGACATCAGTAATGCGTACCTTCCGTGAAAATTAAGAAAAGTCAATTTAAAATATTTTTAACACCTACGTACATAGAGAACATTTTAGTGAAACATAAGCAAATGTCAAAACCTCAGAATATTAATTACAAAAGGAAATAATGCCAAACGAAAACAATTAATTCTTGCCCACAAACAGAGAATCCTTCTGACAGTACATTCTCAAAATTTGGTAATTTTTACTTAAAATTTAATAAACCTCATTTATTTAAGTTCAGGGGTCGTTTAAATACCCTATTTAGCTTGGAAATCCACCATTTTTGCCTTGGTCACGTTTAAATACTTTATTTAATTTAATTTAAGCCTTCTGTCCACGTTCAAGCTCCTCTTAAATATTGCACTCTTTTAAATTCGTTCGTACAGTACAACGGCTTGAACTCATCACTAATAATAAAAATTAATTGTTCATCGAATCTTCTATTACCATAAGCTTCTATAAGGTCTAAAAGTCGGTAATTTATACATAAGAACCGTTTATAACAATTGTTAATTAATTACCGACGCCAATAATAACGAAACCTACCCAAGGGATCTATCTTACCGACATACGTAAGTAGAGAGCCCTATGGTAGAACTCAGCCTTGCCGAGAAACATTAATTTAACAACAGTAATAATAAGGATCCCTGTAATAAGAAATCCTAATTTTCCAGTTAACAATATTATAAATCTCTACACTCTAAAACCCACTGTTAACAATATGCATTTCTTATAATAATTCTTAATAACCACATTTAAACATTAATAACAAATATCTCTTTTATTATAACACATGCATATTGTCTTTATAAAAATCATAACTAATTAACATTATAACTTTCTATTACACTATTCATATAATACTAAATTAGGCGTATATTATAACCTTAAGAACCACACATATATAATATTAACCATTTCTTTTATTAAATTATAATATTATAAGGCATAAATAATTACGCGCACATATAAATTAATAAGTCAGACTGGCGACAGGAAGTCTCAAAGATAAGGCACGCACGCAGCCGGGCCACCGAAGGTGCTCTGGAATCCCCGAGTAACCCGAGCCCATATCAGGTAACATAGGGCATCCTGTTGACCACGCTCCTTATCACATCCGGCGGCGCGCCGAGATGTCTCGATGCCCCGTCAGCATCACGCCACTCAGTCCCACTCTGAAAAACCTTGAACGCTCCTACTCTGGATCCCTCTCGTATAATCCCATTACTCCTACCATATAGCCTACCCCACTCTTGAGTTCCATTGTCCGGACCGAACGAGGCCCCGGGAGCAGCTCCCACCGCAGAGTCGACATCGGAAGTTCATACAGTACAGACGTGCCTCTTAGGAGGCCTCCAAGACATCTTTGTTAATTTGACGCAAAGAGGAAAAGTGTCTCTGAGCGACCGTGCCACCACGGACAACGGTCGTCTCGCATAAGAGCCTCTTCCTACGCTCCTTCAGAGCCTTTGCCTTGTGCTATTCAAAATCTGGAAGATTTCTTAGGAAACTTGCCAGAACATCCACGGTGTTTATAATACTCAAAGTGTGCGGATAAGTCGACTCCCCGCTCGAGTTGTGCCGTGGCTAGAGTGGTCCAACAGTATTGAGAGTATTCTGGAATAAAAAAGCCTGTTCTTTGAGATTTCTCTGCAAAAGTCGAGCTACTGAAATAAATAGTAAGTATATAATATTTTAATGCACAACACTCACATACACCGCGTTTCGCGCAAGTGAAATACAATCGCGATCTAAGCCTTAGGAACATTGTTACGCGAGTGAACCAGTGACGTTTCACCATACGCCAAGTCGAATTATTTAACAGATACCATAGCGTCACGCTGAAATTTTCGTTCATGTCGGTTCGTAACTGCCTTACATAAGGACCATTCATTATAATCCGAATAGTGTATTATCTACGTTTAGTTTGTCAAACCGCTCTTAGAATTTCGTTCCGATTTCCTTAGGATTACGAGAGAGATAGAGAGACAATCTTTCGATTCTTCTTTTCTAAATCGTGATTTACGAACCCCAGTGTCTGTTCGACCGCAGTGACTACGCTCACACAC